>NC_092718.1:223738383-223785883 GCF_047496885.1 Scyliorhinus torazame
AAAGACGTGGATGCCAATGCCGGGCGGTTTGTGCGTTACCAGTTCACCCCGGCCTTCCTTCGCTTGCGCCAAGTTGGTTGCCACGTGAGTGTGGAGTGTCTGGAAAGGGGGGTGGTTAGTGCAACGGGGTGGGCCCAACGCTGGCCTGGGGGGGTGGTGGGGGTCCCAATGCCGGCCTGGGTGGGGGGGTCCCACGCTGGTGTGGGGGGGGTCCCAATGCCGGCCTGGGTGGGGGGTCCCAACGCTGGCCCGGGGGGTGTGGGGGGGGTCCCAACGCTGGCCTGGGGGGTGTGGGGGGGGGTCCCAACGCTGGCCTGGGGGGGTGGGGAGGAGGTGTCTCAATGCTGGCCTGGGGAGGGGGGTGGGTCCCAACGCTAGCCTGGGGGAGGGGGGGTCCCAACGCTGGCCTGGGGGAGGGGTGGGGGGGGTCCCAACGCTGGGCCTGGGGGAGGGTGGGGGGTCCCAATGCTGACCTGGGGGAGGAGGGGGGGGGGTCCCAACGCTGGCCTGGGGAAGGGGGGGGGGGTGTCCCACCGCTGGCCTGGGGAATGGGGGGGGGTCCCACCGCTGGCCTGGGGGGGTGGGGGGCTCCCAACGCTGGCCTGGGGGAGGGGGAGTGGATGTCCCCACGCTGGCAAGGGACGAGGGTGGGTTCAGGGGCTATTCCCACATTGGCCTGGGGGGTGGGAGGAGACACTGAGCTGAGGTTCAATCTCGCCTGAGTCCCAGGCCGAGAGCATCCATTTTGTTATTGTTCCAAAATAAGATGAAAGACATGCATTTCGATAGCGCCTTTCCCGATCTCCTCATGTCCTGTAGCTTTTGCATTACAGCCAATAAATAAGTTTCTGGAATGTAGTCATCGATGTAATTTCCGAAACGATACAGCCAGTTTACACACAGCAAGATCCCAGAAGCAGCAATATGCTAGTGAACAGGTAACCTGTTTTTGAAATGCTGCATTGAGATTGCCTGGTCCGCCTGAGGGGGGCAGCTCAGGCCTGAGAAACAGGAGTCGGTCTTTAGGCCTCTGGATCCTTGTCCTCCATTCAACAAATTCAAGGCTGGTCTGATTGTGACAGCAATCCATCATTTAGGATCCTTTGCAGATTAAAAATCTGTCTGTCTCAGCCTTGAATATATTCAATAACCTAATCTCCACGGCTAGAAGAGTGAATTTATAAAGTTAACAACCTCCTTCCATCCCATGGGAAACACCGTCGCAGGCCTTGCCTTGTCAAAGGCCCCTCAGAATCCAGTGTTTCAATAAGACACCCTCGCATTCTTCTAAACTGAGTACCGGCTGGGCCCTGTTCAACCTTTCTCCATCCCCATCCTCTCAGAAATCATTTGATTGAATCTTCTCTGAGCTACTTCCTATGGATGTATATCCTTTTTTTAAAACTTGACTTTCTCTTAATGGCCTCTGACTGTGCAGCACTCCCTCAGTACTGACCCTCTGACAGTGCGGCACTCCCTCAGTACTGACCCTCTGACAGTGAAGCACTCCCTCAGTACTGACCCTCTGACAGTGCGGCACTCCCTCAGCACTGACCCTCTGACAGTGCAGCACTCCCTCAGTACTGACCCTCTGACAGTGCAGCGCTCCCTCAGCACTGACCCTCTGACAGTGCGGCACTCCCCTCAGTACTGACCCTCTGACAGTGCGGCACTCCCTCAGCACTGACCCTCTGACAGTGCAGCACTCCTCAGTACTGACCCTCTGACAGTGCGGCACTCCCTCAGCACTGACCGCCTCTGACAGTGCGGCACTCCCTCAGTACTGACCCTCTGACAGTGCAGCACTCCCTCAGCACTGACCCTCTGACAGTGCAGCACTCCCTCAGTACTGACCCTCTGACAGTGCGGCACTCCCTCAGTACAGACCCTCTGACAGTGCGGCACTCCCTCAGTACTGACCCTCTGACAGTGCGGCACTCCCTCAGTACTGACCCTCTGACAGTGCGGCACTCCCTCAGTGCTGACCCTCTGAGACAGTGGCAGCACTCCCTCAGTACTGACCCTCTGACCGTGCGGCACTCCCTCAGTACTGACCCTCTGACCGTGCGGCACTCCCTCAGTATTTACCCTCTGACAGTGCGGCACTCCCTCAGTACTGACCCTCTGACCGTGCGGCACTCCCTCAGTATTGACCCTTTGACAGTGCAGTACTCCCTCAGTACTGACCCTCTGACAGTGCAGCACTCCCTCAGTACTGACCCTCTGACAGTGCGGCACTCCCTCAGTACTGACCCTCTGACAGTGCAGCACTCCCTCAGCACCTGACCCTCTGACAGTGCAGCACTCCTTCAGCTCTGACCCTCTGACAGTGCGGCACTCCCTCAGTACTGACTCTTTGACAGTGCGGCACTCCCTCAGTACTGACCCTCTGACAGTGCAGCAGTCTCTCAGCACTGACCCTCTGACAGTGCGGCACTCCCTCAGCACTGACCCTCTGACAGTGCGGCACTCCCTCAGTACTGACCCTCTGACAGTGCGGCACTCCCTCAGTACTGACCCTCTGACAGTGCGGCACTCCCTCAGTACTGACCCTCTGACAGTGCGGCACTCCCTCAGTACTGACCCTCTGACAGTGCGTGCACTCCCTCAGTACTGACCCTCTGACAGTGCGGCACTCCCTCAGTGCTGACCCTCTGAGACAGTGCGGCACTCCCTCAGTACTGACCCCTCTGACCGTGCGGCACTCCCTCAGTATTGACCCTCTGACAGTGCAGCACTCCCTCAGTACTGACCCTCTGACAGTGCAGCACTCCCTCAGTACTGACCCTCTGACAGTGCAGCACTCCCTCAGTATTGACCCTCTGACAGTGCGGCGCTCCCTCAGTACTGACCCCTCTGACAGTGCGGCACTCCCTCAGTACTGACCCTCTGACAGTGCAGCACTCCCTCAGTACTGACCCTCTGAGACAGTGCGGCACTCCCTCAGTACTGACCCTCTGACCGTGCGGCACTCCCTCAGTATTGACCCTCTGACAGTGCAGCACTCCCTCAGTATTGACCCTCTGACAGTGCGGCGCTCCCTCAGTACTGACCCTCTGACAGTGCGGCACTCCCTCAGTACTGACCCTCTGACAGTGCAGCACTCCCTCAGTATTGACCCTCTGACAGTGCGGCGCTCCCTCAGTACTGACCCTCTGACAGTGCGGCACTCCCTCAGTACTGACCCTCTGACAGTGCAGCACTCCCTCAGTACTGACCCTCTGACCGTGCGGCACTCCCTCAGTACTGACCCTCTGACCGTGCGGCACTCCCTCAGTATTGACCCTCTGACAGTGCAGCACTCCCTCAGTATTGACCCTTTGACAGTGCGGCGCTCCCTCAGTACTGACCCTCTGACAGTGCGGCACTCCCTCAGTACTGACCCTCTGACAGTGCAGCACTCCCTCAGTATTGACCCTCTGACAGTGCGGCGCTCCCTCAGTACTGACCCTCTGACAGTGCGGCACTCCCTCAGTACTGACCCTCTGACAGTGCAGCACTCCTCAGTACTGACCCTCTTGACAGTGCGGCACTCTGTCAGTGCTGACCCTCTGACTCTGTGGTGCTCTGGGAGTTTAGGCCTGTTTTGCGGGGCTGTAGTCTCTGGAGAGTGATTGGGAACATACAGCCTCGGGATGTGGAGGCTGCTGTTCCTGAGCAAATGTTGGGGATGTGGTCCGGGTATCAATTACGGCTCATTTTGTCTGCAGGGTGGAATTCACAGTGGGTGAAAAACCCATCAACAGCTTCCGAATGATTGAGAGGCACTACTTCCGGGACCAGCTGCTAAAAAGCTTTGACTTTGAGTTTGGGTTCTGCATTCCCAGCAGCAAGAACACCTGCGAACACATCTATGAATTCCCCCAGCTGTCCGAGGAGCTCAGTGAGTATACGGGGACCAGTCTGCGGAGGCGCCTCCAAGTCTTTCATGTTGGTTTCTTGGGGTGGGTTTCTGTCACTGGGGCAGTCAGTAAGCAGGAGGCAAATTCCTCCTCCTGCCCAAGGCCTTTGGCCTAGTTTTAAAACCATTTTTGATATCTCCAAATTGTTTTAAAGAACTCTGATGGACACAGTGCAGGGAGCGGCCAATCAACTCCTTGTTAAAGTTGTGCCCTAACTTTATTTACCATTTGGGTTCCATATCCTGGAGTAGCCTTCCTTAACAAATATCTATCCTTCTCAGTTTGGGAATTTTACATTGACCCCCACCACCCCAGCTTCAAGCATTTTGGGGAGGGCATTCCGGATTTCCGCTCCTCTGAGTGTCAGCTGCTTCCTGACATCACCCACCATGGCCGGCTCCTCATTCCGATCGTTCTCCCATGTACCTGATTGAATCCTGTAATTATTCTAAATAATTCATTTATATCACACCCAAGTGCCCTTCGTTATGCGAATGCTAACCTGGGCAATGCAGTTTAGAGGTTTTCAAAATCACACTGTGTCTGGACGGAGAGTAAATGTTCCCCTCGGGAAAGGATCGAGAACGAGAGGCACGAATTTAAAGTAATTATTGAAAGCGGCAAATGCGACACGAGGAGAAATGTTTTCACTCAACGAGTCGTTAGGATCTGGAATGTTCTGTCTGAGAGTGAGGGAGGCAGATTCACACAGCGAGTGGTTAGGATCCGGAATGTTCTGTCTGGGAGTGGGGTGGAGGCAGATTCACACAGCGAGCGGTTAGGGTCTGGAATGCACTGTCTGTGAGTGTGGTGGAGGCAGATTCACACAGCGAGTGGTTAGGAACTGGAATGTTCTGTCTGTGAGTGAGAGAGGCAGATTCACACAGCGAGTGGTTAGGATCGGGAATGTACTGTCTGAGAGTGTGGTGGAGGCAGGTTCACACAGCGAGTGGCTAAGATCTGGAATGTGCTGTCTGAGAGTGTGGTGGAGGCAGGTTCACACAGCGAGTGGCTAAGATCTGGAATGCACTGTCTGAGAGTGAGAGGCGCAGATTCACACAGCGAGTGGTTAGGATCTGGAATGTTCTGTCTGAGAGTGTGGTGGAGGCAGATTCACACAGCGAGTGGTTAGGATCGGGAATGTACTGTCTGGGAGTGTGGTGGAGGCAGATTCACACAGCGAGTGGTTAGGATCGGGAATGTACTGTCTGAGTGTGGTGGAGGCAGGTTCACGACAGCGAGTGGTTAGGATCGGGAATGTACTGTCTGTGAGTGTGGTGGAGGCAGGTTCACACAGCGAGTGGTTAGGGTCTGGAATGCACTGTCTGTGAGTGAGAGAGGCAGATTCACACAGCGAGTGGTTAGGATCTGGAATGCACTGTCTGAGAGTGAGAGAGACAGATTCACACAGCGAGTGGTTAGGATCTGGAATGTACTGTCTGTGAGTGAGAGAGGGAGATTCACACAGCGAGCGGTTAGGGTCTGGAATGCACTGTCTGTGAGTGTGGTGGAGTCAGGTTCAATCGAAGCTTTCAGCAGAGAATTAGACTTGTTAACTGAATGTGTAGAGCTAACGAGAGAAGGCACTAGATGAGTTGGTCATTCAGAGAGCCAGTACAGACCGGATAGACCAAATGGCCTCCTGTACTATAGAAATTCTGCATTCACCCTCATAATTTAACACATTTAGCCCCTTGAAAGGGAAAATGTAGATGGTCTTCACCAGTATGACGGTGTAATGGTGAAAGTATGGCACTGATCGTCCAGAAGACATGAGTTCAAATCCCATGAAGGGCATTTGGAAAATCAAATTCAGTTTTCAAAAATCTGAAATTTAAAAAATATTCAGTAAAAGTGACTGAAGTTCTAAAAACCAAACTGATTCACCGGTGTCCTTTAGGGAAGGAAAGCTGCTGCCCTTAGACAGACTGGTCAGTATGTGACCACTGTCTCGCAGCAATCTGATTGATCGTTAACTGCCTGCTGCGTTTTGTATTTATTTACGGGATGTGCGTGTCGCTGGCTCTGCCGACATTTATTGCCCTTGTGAAGGTGGGGGTGAGCTGCCTTCTTGAACCACTGCAGTCCCTGAGGTGTAGGTACACCCACTGTGCTGTTAGGGAGGCAGTTCCAGGATGTTGCCTCAGCGGCAGTGAAGGAACGGCGATATATTTCCCAGTCAGGATGGTGAGTGACTTGGAGGGGAACCTCCAGGTGGTGGGGTTCCCAGGTATCTGCTGCTCTTGTCCTTCTAGATGGTAGTGGTTGTGGGTTTGGAAGGTGTCGTCTAAGGAACCTTGGTGAGTTACTGCAGAGCATCTTGTAGATGGTACACACGGCTGCTACTGTGCGTTGGTGGTGGAGGGTTTGAGTGTTTGCGGAAGGGGGAGCAATCAAGCGGGGCTGCTTTGTCCTGGATGGTGTCGAGCTTCTTGAGTGTTGTTGGAGCTGCGCTCATCCAGGCAAGTGGAGAGTATTCCATCACACCCCGACTTGTGCCTTGTAGATGGTGGACAGGCTTTGGGGGTTCAGGAGGTGAGTTACTCACCGCAGGTTTCCAGCCTCTGACCTGCTCTGGTAGCCACAGTATTAATGTGGCTGGGTCCAGTTCAGTTTCTGATCAATGGTAACCCCCAGGATGTTGATTGTGGGATTCAGCGATGGTAAAGCCATTGAATGTTAGATCCTCTGTTGTAGGAGATGGTCATTACCTGGCACTTGTGTGGCTCAAATGTAACTTGCCACTTGTCAGCCCAAGCCTGGATCAATATCAAATTGCTGGACAATTCCAGGTCTTGCTGAATTTGGACAGGGACTGCTTCAGTATCTGAGGAGTCGCGAATGGTGCTGAACATTGTTCAGTCATCAGCGAACATCCCCACTTCTTTTAATGCAGTTTTTGTTTTCGATTTTTCCAATTGGAAGGGGCAATTTAGTGTGGCCAATCCACCTAGCCTGCACATCTTTGGGTTGTGGGGGTAAAACCCACGCAGACACTGGGAGAATGTGCAAACTCCACACGGACAGTGACCCAGAGCCGGGATCGAACCTGGGACCTCGGCGCTGTGATGCAGCAGTGCTAACCACTGCGCCACCCTGTTGCCCGAACATCCCCACTTCTGACCTTATGATGCAAGGAAAGTCATTGAGGAAGTCCTGCAGTGATGTCCTGGAACTGAGATGACTGATCTCTAATCAACACAACTACTGTCCTTTGTGCCGGGTATGACTCCAACCAGCGGAGAGTTTTCCCCCTGATTCCCACTGACTCCAGTTTAGCTCGGGCTCCTTGATGCCACACTCGGTCAAACGCTGCCTTGACGTCGAGGGCAGTCACTCTCACCTCACCTCTGGCATTCAGCTCTTTTGTCCATGTTTGAACCAAGGCTGTAATGAGGTCAGGAGCTGAGTGACCCTGGCGGAGTCCAAACTGAGCATCCGTGAGCAGGTTATTGCTGAGTAAGTGCCGCTTGATAGCTCTGTTGCTGACTCCTTCCATCACTTTGCTGATGATGGAGAGTAGACGGACAGGACGGTAATCGGCTGGGTTGGATTTGTCCTGTTTCTCGTGTACAGGACACACCTGGGCAATTTTCCACATTCCGGGTAGCTGCCAGTGTCGGAGCTGTACTGGAACAGCTTTACAGAGCAATAACCGAGCATTCAATAGCCTCGAGGGACAGCCGCCTAATTGTAATAATATTGAGTTAAACTGCGCGCCTGAGAAAGGCAGTTTACTGTCTGCCAACTTCATTTTTCTTTCACCTGTGACCTCTGGTTATTTATGTTTGTGCAGGGGACCGCACGGCGGCACAGTGGTTAGCACTGCTGCATCAGCATTGAGGTCCCGGGTTCAATCCCGGCCCTGGGTCACTGTCCGTGTGGAGTTTGCACATTCTCCCTGTGTCTGTGTGGGTCTCACCCCCACAACCCAAAGATGTGCAGGTTAGGTGGATTGGCCGCGCTAAATTGCCCCTTAATTGGAAAAAATTAAATGAGTACTCAATTTTTTTTTTTTTTAAATGATATCTGTGTCACTGCAAACAATTTTGCTTTATTTGTTTGGTTGTTTATTTATCTATTTATTTATTAATCTATCTTTATTATGCCAACACCATCCATAATTTCTCACTGCTTTACAACAATGTTTAATGTTATGTAGGAAATGGGGCAGCCATTTTGCAGAGAAAGATCTCACAAACACTATAATATTCTGTTTCAGTGCGGCACTCCCTCAGTACTGACCCTCTGACAGTGCAGCACTCCCTCAGTACTGACCCTCTGACAGCGCGGCACTCCCTCAGTACTGACCCTCTGACAGTGCAGCACTCCCTCAGTACTGACCCTCTGTCAGTGCGGCACTCCCTCAGTACTAACCCTCTGACAGTGCAGCACTCCCTCAGTACTGACCCTCTGACAGTGCGGCACTCCCTCAGTACTGACCCTGTGACAGTGCGGCACTCCCTCACTACTGACCCTCTGACAGTGCAGCACTCCCTCAGTACTGACCCTCTGACAGTGCAGCACTCCCTCAGTACTGACCCTCTGACAGTGCGGCACTGCCTCAGTACTGACCCTCTGACAATGCAGCACTCCCTCAGTGCTGACCCTCTGACAGCGCAGCACTCCCTCAGTACTGACCCTCTGACAGTGCGGCACTCCCTCAGTACTGACCCTCTGACAGTGCAGCACTCCCTCAGTACTGACCCTCTGACAGTGCGGCGCTCCCTCAGTACTGACCCTCTGACAGTGCGGCACTCCCTCAGTACTGACCCTCTGACAGTGCGGCACTCCCTCAGTACTGACCCTCTGACAGAGCAGCACTCCCTCAGTACTGACCCTCTGACAGTGCAGCACTCCCTCAGTACTGACCCTCTGGCAGTGCAGCACTCCCTCAGTACTGACCCTCTGACAGTGCAGCACTCCCTCAGTACTGACCCTGTGACAGTGCGACACTCCCTCAGTACTGACCCTGTGACAGTGCGGCACTCCCTCAGTACTGACCCTCTGACAGTGCAGCACTCCCTCAGTACTGACCCTCTGACAGTGCGGCACTCCCTCAGTACTGACCCTCTGACGGTGCAGCACTCCCTCAGTACTGACCCTCTGACAGTGCAGCACTCCCTCAGTACTGACCCTCTGACAGGGCAGCACTCCCTCAGTACTGACCCTGTGACAGTGCAGCACTCCCTCAGTACTGACCCTGTGACAGTGCAGCACTCCCTCAGTACTGACCCTCTGACAGTGCAGCACTCCCTCAGTCCTGACCCTGTGACAGTGCGGCACTCCCTCACTACTGACCCTCTGACAGTGCAGCACTCCCTCAGTACTGACCCTCTGACAGTGCAGCACTCCCTCAGTACTGACCCTCTGACAGTGCGGCGCTCCCTCAGTACTGACCCTCTGACAGTCCTGCATCCCTTATATAAGAGTTCTTCCTGTTTATTTCCATTATTCCCATTTATTTTATTTTGTTTTATTATTTTTGGTCCTTAGACCAATAATTGAAATGTGCCGTTATGCAGAGAACTCAGCCTGATGCAGCCTGTTGGTCAGGACAGTGTGCTCCCAGGTCTTGTTTTGGAAAGGAAAGTCAGATTCTTAGGTGCTGAGTGAATCTTCGGACCCGCTTTGGAGGGAGTCAGTTCGATTGGCTGACTGGCAACTGGTGGGTTGGCCTGGGACAGTGTACTGCCTCCCAACAGTCAGTGACTGGATCCCAGCCGGAGAGATCCCAGCCGGAGAGATCCCAGCCGGAGAGATCCCAGCCGGAGAGATCCCAGCCGGAGAGATCCCAGCCGGAGAGATCCCAACCGCAAGGACGAGTAAAACCAAAAACGGGACTGGGTGAAACCTTTCACTTTTCGGGTTGGAGCGGGCAGTGAAGTGGGGGGAGGCAGTGGTATTGTCACTGGACTGGTATTCCAGAGACCCAGAGTAATGCACTAGGGACCTGGTTCGAATCCCACCGGGGCAGTTGGTGGAATTTGAATTCTATGGGCAGCATGGTAGCACAAGTGGTTAGCACTGTGGCTTCACAGTGCCAGGGTCCCAGGTTCGATTCCCCGCTGGGTCACTGTCTGTGCGGAGTCTGCACGTTCTCCCCGTGTCTGCGTGGGTTTCCTTCCACAGTCCAAAGATGTGCAGGTTGGGTGGATTGGCCGTGATAAATTGCCCTTAGTGTCCAAAAAGGTTGGGAGGGGTCATTGGGTTACAGGGATAGGGCGGAAGTGAGGGCTTAAGTGGGTCGGTGCAGACTCGATGGGCCGAATGGCCTCCTTCTGCACTGTATGTTCTATGTTCTAACAAGATCTGTTACTGCAAAGGAATCTTCCTGTGAGCCATTTCCCCATTATCTGAAGGAGAATAAGGATAGCCCAGTCTCGGTGCTCCTCCAAGTCAAGGCGGCATTTGACCGAGTGTGGCATCAAGGAGCCTGAGCTAAACTGGAGTCAATGGGAATCAGGGGAAACTCTCCGCTGGTTGGAGTCATACCCGGCACAAAGGAAGATGGTTGTGGTGGTTGGAGGTCGATCATCTCAGCTCCAGGACATCACTGCAGGAGTTCCTCAGGGTCGTGTCCTAGGTCCAACCATCCTCAGCTGCTTCATCAACGACCTTCCTTCCATCATCAGGTCAGAAGTGGGGAGATTGTTGAGAACTTCACTATGTCCATCACCATTCGTTCCTCCTTGGATACTGAAACAGTTCAGGTGCAAATGCAGCAAGACCTGGATGATATCCAAGCTTGAGTTGCATTCGTGCCACACAAGTGCCAGGCAATGGCCATCTCCTACAAGAGAGGATCTAACCACCGCCCCCATGACATTCAATGGCATTACCATCGCTGAATCCCCACAATCAACATCCTGGGGGTTACCATTGATCAGAAACTGAACTGGACCCAGACACATTAATACTGTGGCTACCAGAGCAGGTCAAAGGCTGGAAACCTGCAGCGAGTAACTCACCTCCTGACCCCGCAAAGCCTGTCCACCATCTACAAGGCATAAGTCAGGAGTGTGATGGAATACTCTCCACTTGCCTGGATGAGTGCAGCTCCAACAACACTCAAGAAGCTCAACACCATCCAGGACAAAGCAGCCCCGCTTGATTGCTCCCCTTCCACAAACATTCACTCCTTCCCCCACTGACACACAGTGGCAGCCGTGTGTCCCATCTACAAGATGCTCTGCAGTAACTCACGAAGGTTCCTTAAGCAGCACCTTCCAAATCCACGACTACTACTATCTAGAAGGACGAGAGCAGCAGATACCTGGGAACCCCACCACCTGGAGGTTCCCCTCCAAGTCACTCACCACCCTGACTTGGAAATATATCGCCGTTCCTTCACTGTCGCTGGTGCAAAATTCTGGAATTTCCTCCCTAACAACATTATGGGTGTACCTACACCACCGGGACTGGACTTGTTTAGCTATCCTCAGCTCCACCACCTTCTGAAGGGCAACTAGAGATGGCCAACCAGCAACGCCTGCATCCTGTTAATGTTTTTTTTTTTAAAGTACAAAGCTGTACAAATAAATCTTATTAGGAGCTTAAATCTCACTGAGGAAGCTTTAGACCAATCCACATCCTACAACCTGCTCTGAAAACTCTGCTGGCATTTTGACATCTGTGATAAATTCCACCTCAGCAGCTGAGACCCTCTACAACATTCTGAAACAATAAACAGCATTCTTAAAGAGAATTTTAATTCACCCCCTCACCCAATGTTAATGGATCCTTTATAAAAATCCAGGAACCATATCCACACTTTCACCAAAGACTCAGCCGTTCTTTGGACCAGACCCTGTCTGTTTACCAGGTTACATTGATTAGTTTTTGAGATATATGATTTACAGGTAAATAGACTAACAGGGCAAAAACGTTACATCTGCTCATCTCATTGGAGGAGATGATAGGTTTGAAGGATCTCGTGGTGACTTGAGTGAACTTTTTTTTTGAAAAATATTTTATTGAGGCATTTATATATTTACACATCAAACACATAACACAAAACCAACATGGGCTACAAATAACAAACCAACTAAATACCTAATACCCCACCATCCCGCCTTCCGTTCCCCAACTACCCTACTTACTTCCCCCCCCCCCCCCCCCCCCCCCCCCCCCTCCCCGCTGGCATCTTAACTATTCTCAAAGAATTCGATGATAAGTAAACACCTTTTCACAAGATGAGTTTTGATGACTTGGCAGGAAAACCGATTCAGTTTTAACTTTCAAAAGGAAATTGGTTCATTATTTGGGAAGAGCGTGAGGCTCTCGGAAAGGACCAAGGGAGTTGGACCCATTGGATAGTTCTTTCTAAGGACTGGTACATACATGATGGGCAAATGGCCTCCTTTGTGCTGTATAATTCTAATGTTCTGTGAGGGGTGGGCTGCGTGATGACGGGTTCCATAAAAACGTAAGTTCTTCTTTACAATTGCCCACAGTTCGGGAGATGGTGACCCGACCGTACCAGACCCAGTCGGATAGTTTCTACTTTGTGGATAACAAGCTGGTGATGCACAACAAGGCCGACTATGCCTATGGAAACGGGCCATGAGAAGGTGGCCAGGTCTTTGCTACTTCCGACTCCAGAGCATCCACCTTGGGGAGGCCAAGTCTCCAGAACGCCAAGAGCATCAATGGGAATTCCAAGACTGTGACCCTCTGGTTAACCACAATCTCACTCTGAACACGACTAACTCCGCTTCTAATTGCGTGCTAACTTGAATTGGGATAACCCTTCAAATGTCACCATTCGTTCCAGTTTCATCATGAATATTATTTTTAAATGACCTGCATCTCCAGGTTGAGGGTCAGAGTTCACATTCCAGCATTGACCAACCCCCTCCTTCACTCCAGAGACAGCGAGCAGCCTGGCTCCCTGAATGGGGGGGGGGGGGTGGCTTCACAATAGCTGAGAGTTTGACCCATCAGCCTCCTGTCCGCCCGTGTGTCTGCTCAAACTGCTGTTCACAGCCAGTCCCTCCCCACACCTTAGTCCTAATTCCTGGTGAGACCCCAGGATACATGAAGGGAAACTGTTTGAAATAAATTAAATTTGTCCACCAGTAAATCTTAGCCCCTGGATGAGCCAGTTTCAATTCTTGACTGAGCTCGGTTTTGAGGCAAATTCACATCGAGTATGTCCTTATTTAATTCGAGAATATGTCCTCGGTCAAGATGTCCCAACACTGGGATTTAAATCGAGATTGGTGTTTAGTTTTCCAGTGATCTGTCAGGAGTCTGCAGGTTCCGCTGCTTGGTGTTCCCTGTGTGTGTCTGTGTGTGTTTAATTTGTTTAATTTATGGTAGGCGCGACCCCACAGCAGAGCAGTCACACGAGCAGGGCCGGATCGAGCGTTTAGTATATTCCAAGTGCTCCACCATCACCCCTGTTTTTAGCGCTTGGTCGTTGACACTTGAATTAAATATTTATTTTTTAAGTAGAAACTGAATGGCAACGAAAGAAGTCAAATTGTTTCCCCGATCCTTTGTGCTGGTTGGTTTTTTTGTCAGTCCGTGAGGATTTGTTGAGATCTGTAATATATTGAGTTTCTCGCTCTCTAATGTTAAGGTGTTGAATGCAGTGTCATCTGAACGATTTCTCAACAGATATATAAACAAACTTTCAAAAAGAGGCACTCCGTGTTGTATTTTTGCAGTTTTGTCTTTATCCTGTGCGTGCGTGGTGGGGGGGGGGGGTAGCTCTCTACCTACCCCACCAGGCCTCTCCCTGGGGGGGATATCTCTGCCTATCCAACATATTTTGTATTGTTGCGGCAGCACAAGTGGCTTCACAGCTCCAGGGTCCTGGGTTCGATTCCCTGCTGGGTCACTGTCTGTGCGGAGTCTGCATGTTCTCCCCGTGTGTGTGAGGGTTTCCTCCGGGTGCTCCGGTTTCCTCCCACTGTCCCATGATGTGCAGGTTAGGTGGATTGGCCATGGTAAATTGCCCTTGGTGTCCAAAAACGGTTAGGAGGGGTTGTTGGGTTACGGGGATTGGGTGGAATTGCGGGCTTAAGTGGGTCGGTGCAGACTCGATGGGCCGAATGGCCTCCTTCTGCACTGTATGTTCTATGTTCTAAGAGATGACCGAGTCTGAGTTTCCCCTCTGACCTGTTCTTGGGTTCATGGACAATTGGTAATTGAGACACAATCCTGGCACTTTCAGAATGCCAAATTCAGCCTGAGACTGTTTGGGAATGGAATGGGAATGGGATTGGTGACAAGGGAGTGGAGTTTGTGGACAATTATCAGCCGGAGGAAATGACAACTTATTGAAGAGCAGCATTCTGCTCAGCAGAGACCTACTGAAATCGACACATTTCTCATCTCCCAAGTGGAAAGCGAATATTCAGAAAGAAACTCCTGAATCGGGGCAACACGGCGCAGTGGTTAGCACTGCTGCCTCACAGCGCTGAGGACCCAGGTACGCTCCCAGCCCCGCGTACGCTCCCAGCCCCGGGTCACTGTCCATGTGGAGTTTGTACATTCTCCCCGTGTCTGCGTGGGTCTCACCCCCACAACCCAAAGATGTGCAGGTTAGGTGGATTGGCCACGCTAAATTGCCCCTTAATTGGAAAAAATAATAATTGGGTAATAAAAATAGAGAAAACTGCTGAATTAGTTACATTAGAGGATGTTTCAGCGCGGTTTGTTCTGCAGAATCTATTGTTTCCGACCCCAGGGTTTGGTTATTTCTCCTTCCAGCATTTATCTTTCACGTGATCCCTGAGCTGATTTTGAGATGGTGATGTTTTCCCTTTGGGACCATGGAGGGAGCGACCTCAGCCCTGGGGAATTTGTGAGGGAACGACTTGACCCACTCGCCACTTCATCACCCTGCCTGGGCCACCAGAGGGTGGGTGCAATTCAGTTGACAATTCTCTGGCAGTAAGACTGAGTTTGGGACTCTGAAACATGTGGATTCCCTTCATGAATCATTATTGTAAGGAGACTTCCTGTGGCAAAATGTAGAAAGAGGTCGTCTGTAAGGGAGCTAGAGTCCTTGATCTTTGGCGCTTTTTAACCCGGTTTCCAGGGATAATCTGTGTACAGACTCGTCCCGATGGAGAGCTGTTTGCAAAAGAATGTCAAAAAATACCCAAGAAGAAATATTGGGACGAATGTTGCAAACGTTATTCCTCCTGCAGCGTCGTGCAAGGTGCGGAGTCCATTGGGAGGGAGGAGGCAGGCTTGTCGGGTGGGACTGCACCTATTACAGTGGATAGGTTGACGGAGGTGGTAGCGGCTGAATTGAAAAGGCAGTTCAATAAACGCTTTGAAGGGCAAGGAGGGGAGATGCTGGAGACCCTCGAGCAGTGGGTGGAGGATGTGCTGGCCCCGATAGAGGAGGCTCTAGGGGAAAACATCAGAGCCAGTGAGGGAGCGTGGGGAGGTGTTGCAGGAAGCACTGTCACAGGACAGTGACCATTCCGCCTTGTTGACAGCCGAGCTACTGAAGGTGGAGGATCGGAATAAGGACCTGAGGGCAACGGTCGTGGACCTGGAGAAGAGGTCGTGCAGTGGGTTAGCCCTGCTGCCTCACGGCGCTGAGGTCCCAGGTTCGATCCTGGCTCTGGGTCACTGTCCGTGTGAAGTTTGTACATTCTCCCCGTGTTTGCGTGTGTTTCGCCCCCACAACCCAAAGATGTGCAGGGTAGGTGGATTGGCCGCGTTAAATTGCCCCTTAATTGGAGAAAATGAATTGGGCACTCTAAAAGTCCCGAAAGACGTGCTGTTAGGTGAATTGGACATTCTGAATTCTCCCTCTGTGACCCGAACAGGCGCCGGAATGTGGCGACTAGAGGCTTTTCACAGTAACTTCATTGCAGTGTTAATGTAAGCCTACTTGTGACAATAATAAAGATTAGTTATAGAGACACTCAGTGATTTGGTCTCCACAGTCTTCAGCGAGCAGCCTTCAATAGGGCGAAGTCAATGCTGTACAAGTGTGGAGTGTGTGGTGATGTGCATCAATGTAAATACATGTAGGCTAGCTAGACACTAGAGGGAGCACCAGTGACATCACACACGCAACCAATAGATATGTTAGATAGGACGTGACCAATGGACATTCACGATACACAAGGCGGTGACACGACCACAGGGGGGCATTACACCAACCCATATATAAAGGACACCACACACATGATCTGCCTCTTTCCAGTGGAGACAGTCAGTGAGTACAGACACAGGGTTGATTCAATATTACACCCACCACGTGGATTGCAGCAACTGGTTAGTCAGTCTGGGTAGCTATAGTAGGATTAGCAGTAGTGTCGAACCCGAGTAATAGAAGTGTAAATAGTTTAATAAACGTGTTGAAGTTATCTCCACGTCTGAACCTTCCTTTGTCAAGAGCACCACAAGGAAGCCGCTTATGTTACACCTACAATATAACAAATCATGGTACCAGGACTGAACTGTTTCAATCCAGATAACCATACCTCAGCGTACAGTGACAACCAGCAACGATACCCAGGCAAGATGTTCGAGGTCCGGGTTCCGCAGCAGCTCCAGTGCCATGGCGATCTCCGCAAAAACTGGCGGGTGTTCCGGCAAATGTTTGAAATCTTCCTGGTGGCAGTCGAACTAGAAGAAGTGGCCGATGCTGAAAAAACAGAGCTTCTGATCGCCGGTGCCAGAGCAGAAGAAATCTTTTTAAAATTCAAGTTCTCCAAGGGGCAAAACAGGAGCGACTCCCAGGCAGTCCTGGGCAAATTCGGCAAATACTGTGAGGAAAACACACTCCACCCAGCAAGAAAAGATAAGAGAAGCGCCAGTACTCACCACGAGGCCGAGATCCCCGAGCAGAGAACGATTTTGGTTGGCGGCCATCTTTCTAAAGGGACTGTGAGAAGCGCAAAGAACGGGAAGGCCCGTTTGCGCATTCGCATGACGCCGCGCATGCGCAATTGCAAAAATGTCCCCAAGTAAAGGAACAACGATCTGCGCATGCGCAATCACTTCCTATGCGCTACGTCACGTGCGTCATGGCGTCGGAGGCCCCGGACCACACCCATTTAAAGGGGAAACGTCCCAAATCAAAGAAAAAATCTTTTAAAGCTGTAAAACAACCTTCCTTCACCTGGAATGACAGCACAATGCCTCAAATTGAACCAGGAAATGAAATTAACCTCCGAAGAACCCTGCAACAAGCAGTTACCTACGCCCAGACCGATGATCCTGACCTTAAATACTTTGACACCGACCTTTACATTTTCTCTGGACCTCGCGAGCCCAATGCCAGCTCCGACGCAAACAGTGATGATGTGGTCTTGGAAGTCTACGACTCGGATGAACCTTTCACCTTGGGAGGCTACCCCAGTACCAAATCCGAACCGCAACTGGACGTGTTGCACATTGGCGACCCCTGTATTGAATCCGACGCAGACACGGATTCGTTCTTTGGATTTGAGGATCTTCAGCCCAGCAGATATGACATCCCGACTCGTGAGTGCAGGATGATGCTGCAGCCTGAAACCAAGAGACAGAGAGTGGTACAAGCCCACAGAGAGCGGCCTGCTGCCACACAGAGCGAGGTCCACGCACCGCTCAGGGTTCCCGACTCTACGAAAGAAGACATGCAAGACTCAACACCACAGTCCTTGCATGAACAAGATGTTACTCCAGTGTCACAAGCCTCCGCAGCGAGCTCGTGGACAGCCTCCACGATAGAAGCAACGCAAGACTCCAGAGCGCAGTCCTTGCAGGAACAAGACCATGAGGGTCTAGCAACCTCCTCTGACCAACTAGCGGCACACGATGTAAGTCTGCCATGCTCAAGCAAACAGCAAGAAGACTATGAAAGTCTACCACGCTCCAGTGCACAGCAGGACGACCATGACGGTCTATCATGCTATAGTGAAGAACAAAGCGACGATGACTGTCCCAAGCCCAAATGAAGGACAACAGCAAGACAACGACAGTCCACCCACATTGTTTGCACCACCAGATGAAGACTCTGACAATTTACCTAACCCAAGTGAAGAACAAGCAGCTACTGAGGATCTACCCACGGTATGGGAGACGAGTGAAGACAGCATCCCACTTCCCATGCAAGATGTGCAAAGTGACAGACCTCAGCTAGTGTGTACAGAGGCACTCGACGATCACTGTGAGACCACTGGTGACTCCGGTGACACCACGATACTTCCACCCTCAATCGCTCGAACCTCTCCACAAGTCAATGCATTCCTGCATGTTCTGACTCCAGACGTGCAGCTTCAAGAAATCTCAGCTGACTCCAGTGAACCTGCTAAGACTCCGGACGGGGAGCATCAACAAACCAACACTGACTCAGTTAAAACAGACCAGACTCCAGATGGGGAGCAACCAAACGCCGACTCTGATTCACGTAAGCCGGACTTTACTCCAGACAGGGAGTGCCGCAACCTCAGTGATGGCACGCTCAGGGTGACAGCAGATGCCACAATGACAGGAGATGGATCACTTAACAATTACACTGGGTCAGTAATAACAAGCAGCGGCTACAGTCCAAGAGGAATACACCAATATTCACCACAGCTATATCCACACATTTTTTCCACACCAGCAGTGCGGCCAATGACAGCTCATGCTGGACAAACCCAGTATTCAGGCCTGCAGCAGCCAGCAGTCTATGCAGCATATTCTCAAACAGCCCAGCACTACGGATTGCCCACTAATGGAATCAAGACCGAAGGAGGACTACCGCCAGCGCAATCTGCACTACAGACTGGATGCCTTAGTTACAGCCCAGGATTTGCTACACCCCAGCCTGGCCAGACGGCATATTCCTATCAGATGCAAGGTTCTAGTTTCACACCATCATCGGGTATTTATGCGAGCAGTAATTCTGTTTCCAATTCGACAAGCTTCAACGGTTCTCAGCAGGATCACCCTTCCTGCACAGCATGTGGCCAGAACCAGTATGTACAGTCTTATCCAACTTCAACATATGGCACATCCATGACCTCGAATGATACTGTTGATGGTACCTTTTCAACGTCAACACCTTATCAACTACAAGATGCCCTCCGACAGCACCATCACAAACATTGAAAAAAGGGACTCCAAACCAGACAGCGAAGTGATTTGACCATTTCTTGGTTCCTGTGGCACAGGGACGTTGATGGCGTTCATAACCAAGAGAGACATTTGACCATGATGATTGATGGTTTTTGGACTCACACAAATGATTTGGACTTATTGTTTAATCTCTGTTCCCATGACTTGTATACCTTACCTTATCTACCTGTTCTTTGTTCAATTTTCTCAAAGTGTACAGAAAATATGTAACATATAAAAAAGGGGGGATGTGGTGATGTGCATCAATGTAAATGCATGTAGGCTAGCTAGACACTAGAGGGAGCACCAGTGACATCACACACACTCAACCAATAGATAAGTTAGATAGGACACGACCAATGGACATTCACGATGCACCAGGAGGTGACACGACCACGGGGGCATTACACCAACCCATATATAAAGGACACCACACACATGATCTGCCTCTTTCCAGTGGAGACAGTCAGTGAGTACAGACACAGGGTTGATTCAGTATTACACCCACCACGTGGATTGCAGCAACTGGTTAGTCAGTCTGGGTAGCTATAGTAGGATTAGCAGTAGTGTCGAACCCGAGTTATAGAAGTGTAAATAGTTTAATAAACGTTTTGAAGTTATCTCCACGTCTGAACCTTCCTTTGTCAAGAGCACCACAAGGAAGCCGCTTATGTTACACCGAGAACATAACAAATCAGAGAGTTCAGTGTGGTGTATTCAGCGAAGTTGAGGGTTACCCATAGCTCCAGAGATCACTCCTTCAAGATGGCGGAGGAAGCGAAGGTGTTTGTGAAAGCTCACGGATTTGGACTGAATGGAATGGTGGAACAGGGACTTTGTTGGGATGGGTTTATTTGGGGGCGTTACTGTAACAAGTTCTGTGTTCATGGGCTGTACAAGATGCAAGCTGACAAGAAAAGGCATTGCACCTAATCTCAGGCATGGTCTTCCAATCTTAGCCACAAGGTCGAGAAGCGACTTCTTTGTTTAATTAGCACGAGCTCCTTACCTTTTTCTACATTGATATTGTTAATTGAAATTAATGTTTGGGGGGTTTTGTCTTTGTCTTTTTCTTCTCTCCTCGTGGATTTTGAAGGGTTGGTGAGAGCGTATATGGATGTGTTGGGGGGGGCGGGGGGGTGTAATTCACAGATTCTGGGTTGGAGTGAGGGGCGAGGGTGTTTCGGTGTCTGAGGTGAACAGTTTGGGTTTGGAGGGTTTTGTCATTTCTTTGTTCACTTGGGGTAGGGGGGCTCTGGTGGGGGGGGCACCTCGCTAACACACTGAAGTTGTCTAGTGGACAGGAATGATGTGGGGGAAGGGCATGTGGCCTGTTTCGGCAGGTTCCAGTCAACCTAGAAGGTGGGGGATCAGGATAGTGGAGAGAGGGACTGTTTAAAGAGGAGTTTGGTGGGAGGGGGGGGGGCTGTTTGGGATGGGAGGGGTCGTTTGCTGATGGTGACTGGGGTAGTTCTATGTCCCATTTGATGGGTGGGCTGGGGACGGTTTGGGAACGGTCACACACTTGCACTGTCAGTGTTGAACATGCATTCACACATGCACTGTCAGTGTTGAACATGCATTCACACATGTCCTGTTGAACATGCAGTCACAGGCATGCACTATCCATGTTGAACATGCATTCACACATGCACTGTCAGTGTTGAACATGCATTCACACATGTCCTGTTGAACATGCAGTCACAGGCATGCACTATCCATGTTGAACATGCATTCACACATGCACTCAGTGTTGAACATGCATTCACACATGCACTGTCAGTGTTGAACATGCATTCACACATGTCCTGTTGAACATGCAGTCACAGACCTGCACTCAGTGTTGAACATGCATTCACACGTACACTGCCAGTGTTGAACATGTATTCACACATGCACTGTCAGTTTTGAACATGCATTTACACACGTGCACTGTTGCAAACGCAGTCAAACCCAGACTGACACATGCAATGCCCCACATGCATTTTTAGACAGGCAGTCACACAGACAAGCTATCCCACATGCACACGCTTGTACTACCAGACACTCACTGACAGGTACTGTCACACGCACTGCACTATAACACAAACAATGACACAGAATCAGTTATTTTAGTCTTTATGTTAACAGGAGACACAGTGAACTTTTCCTCAATTGTAATGTGACAATTGTACAGCTGAGTGATGTGGGCTCGTCATACCTGGGCACAGTGACAGAGAATGAGCTCACTACAGCTGCTATCCTTCCTGCTAAATGAGAACTTTTGTCTCAGTAACAGTATCCACCACATTTTTAAAAAGTAGTCTGTGACGTTTCAGCAATGTGGTCCAGGGGCTGATATTCTAATTTACAAAGCTCCAAGACATACCTTTTAACTGGTAGACAAATAGAAAACTATTTAGGGCAGCACGGCTCCAGGGTCCCAGGTTCGATTCCCGGCTTGGGTCACTGTCTGTGCAGAGTCTGCACGTTCTCCCCGTGACTGCGTGGGTTTCCTCCGGGTGCTCCGGTTTCCTCCCACAGTCCAAAGATGTGCAGGTTAGGTGGATTGGCCATGATAAATTGCCCTTAGTGTCCAAAATTGCCCTTAGTGTCCAAAATTGCCCTTAGTTTTGGGTGGGGTTACTGGGTTATGGGGATAAGGTGGGGGCGTGGGCTTGGGTAGGATGCTCTTTCCAAGAGCCGGTGCAGACTCGATGGGCTGAATGGCCTCCTTCTGCACTGTAAATTCTATGATTCTATTTTGTCATTGCTGAAGGCACAGCAGGGGTACAGCACCCAGCCATCGACCAGGGCAATGTGGAACCAATGAAAATAAAAAGTAGCAAAGGACGTCTGCTCCCTGTGGAACCTCTCCGAGTTTCCGACATATTCAAAGACTGTTGTTACTGTGAGGTCTCAGTTGTGTTTGCCTATGTAAGATTCTGCACAGTGCACAGAAAGGTCCCACAAATCACAGTCAAGCCTATCACACTGCAAGAGGCGGACACGCAGTGAATCTGTTCCTGGTGATGTTGGCTGAGAGAGGAATATTGAGAGAACTCAACTCTGTTAAGAGTACCCAGAGATTGTTTACATCCATCTGAAGTCGCTGACAAAGCTTCCATTTAATGTCTCATTTCAAGGACGGCATCATGGACCTCAAATATGCCCAGAAGGTTTGTAATGCCGAGTGTTTCTAGCATATTTGTAAATGTGAAGCAAACGGAGCACAATTGTTCTTCCCTTGGGATTGTGATCCAGGAATATTAAAGACGTTTTAATGAAACATTCCTCATGCCACAAGTATTGAAAGCTCAAAACAATCTGTATCCATGATTCTTTATAAATTTTGACTTCTTCACCAACTTAAGGACACTTCCTGGGCCTTGAGGGGCTGTGGTTGGAGGAAGTGTTTCCAGGTCAGGGTTTCTGAACACGAGGGGCAGCTGGAACATCAGAGGCTGACGGTTTCCTGGGATGGAAAAGGTGATCACCTCACAAGCAATGAGAATGGAATACTTGATGAGTATTTTCTATTGGTGATTACTAAGGAGGGTGATGACAAAATATCAGTAGAGATGGAAATGGTAGAGTTAATGGGTGGGGTGAAAATTGAGAGACAGGATGAACTGGAAAGGCTGTGTTCAGAGTGGATAAGGTGCCTGGTCCAGATGGTTTGCATCCCAGATTGTTAAAGGGAGTGGGAGTGGAGAAAGCGGAAGGGTTGCCATAATCTTCCAATCTTCCCTCGTTATGGAGGAGGTACCAGGGGATTGGAGAGCAGCCAGACGGGGCACTTTAGAGTGGTAACTACACCTTAGAGTGGTAACTTCACCTTACAGTGGTAACTACACCTTAGAGTGGTAACTACACCTTAGAGTGGTAACTTCACCTTAGAGTGGTAACTACACCTTAGAGTGGTAACTACACCTTAGAGTGGTAACTACAGGCCAGTCAGTTTGAAGTCAATAGTGGGTAAGATTTTAGAAACATGAATTCGGGAAAATATCAACACGTACTTTTGAGACTTGATTGAAACATAAGACCCTGAGGGATATTGACAGGGCCGATGTGGGAGAAACTAGAACTCGAGGTCACTGGTTAAAAATATGGGGTCACCCATTTAAAATGGAGAAGAGGTGAAATATTTTCTCTCAGAGGGTCGCGAGTACTCTGGAACTCTCTTCCTGAAAAGGCGCTGGAAGTAGAATCTTTGAATATTTTAAGGCAGAGGTGGATAGATTCTTGGTCAGCAAGAGGTGAAATGTTATCAGGGGTCGGGGCGATGCAGATTTGAGGTTATTATCAGATCAGCCATGATCTCATTTTTTTTTTTAATTTAGAGCACCCAATTCATTTTTTTCCAATTAAGGGGGAATTCAGCGTGGCCAATCCACCTACCCTGCACATCTTTGGGTTGTGGGGGCGAAACCCACGCAGACACGGGGAGAATGTGCAAACTCCACACGGACAGTGACCCAGAGCCGGGATCGAACCTGGGACCTCGGCGCCGTGAGGCAGCAGTGCTAACCACTGCACCACCGTGCTCCCCCAACCATAACCTGATTAAATGGCGGAGCAGTCTCGAGGGGCAGAATGGCCCACTCCTGCTCCATATGCAATTCAGAAGATCCAGAACAGATTAGTAAAAGGTAAATTGTGCTGACTAATCTAACTGAATATTTTGATGAAATCACGGAGAAAGTTGCTGAATGGAATGCGATGGACACTGATTAGCAGAACTGAGGACCATGGGATAGAAAATTCAGTGTCTTATTTGCACAAAAAAATTGGCTTCAGGGCTAAGAGCAGCGAGTTGGTGAGTGGGTGTTTTTCAGATTGCAGAACGGTAGATTAATGTTCTCCAAGGGCCAGTGCTTCAATCACTGCTTTTTTCAGGTCTTAGATCTGGGGAATGCAGAGGAAAATTTTCCAATGGTATTAAACTTGGTGGTGTGACAGTGAGGAAAATACAAATCAACTGCAATAGGACCTAGGTAGGCCAGCGGAGTAGGCAAACTAGCAGATAATGGAATTTAATGATAATAATTTTATTATTGTCACAAGTAGGCTCACATTAACACTGCAATGACGTTACTGTGAAAATCCCCGAGTCGCCACACTCCGGCGCCTGTTCGGGTACACAGAGGGAGAATGCAGAATGTCCAATTCACCTAACAGCACGTCTTTTGGGACTTGTGGGAGGAAACCGGAGCACCCGGAGGAAACCCACGCAGACACGGGGAGAACGTGCAGACGCCACACAGACAGTGACCCAAGCCGGGAATTGAACCTGGGACCCTGGCGCTGTGAAGCATCAGTGCTAATCACTGTGCTACCGTGCTGCCCTCCAATACAGGAAATGTGCTTTGGTAGATGGACAGGGAGAGGCAATGCAGACTTAATGCCAGAGTTGTAAAGAGTGTCCACAGGTAGAGGAACCTGGGGAGCCGTGTGCAGATACTGGAAGGTGGAGAGCATATTGAGAGAGTAATTAGCAAAGCACATAGGACCTTAGGCATCACAAATTGAGTAAAAAGAAGGGAGGGTTTACTGAACCTTTTGCCCTGCATAGGCCACAACTAGAGTATTACGCCCAGTTCTGGTCACCACACTTTAGGAAAGCTTTGGTGAGACCGCACCTGGGGCACTGTGAACAGTTTTGGTCTCCCTACCTAAGAAAGGATATACTTGTCATAGAGGGAGTGCAGAGGAGGTTCAACAGGCTGATATCAGGGTTGGCGAGAATGTCCTAGGAGGAGAGATTGGTTCAACTGGGCCGGTATTCACTAGAATTCAGAAGGATGAGAGGTGATCGGGTTGAAATGTATAAAATTCTAACAGGCTGGACAGACTAGATCAGACAAATAGATTCCCTGGTTGGGGAATGTAGAACTCGGGGACACCATTTCAGGATACGGGGTAGACCATTTAGGACTGAGATGAGAACAGTTTCTTCATTCACAGGGGAGTGAACCTGTGGAATTCACTCGCACAGCAGGATGTGGAGGCCAAGAAGAGAACAATCATTTTTTTTAGATTTTAATGGCATCAAGGAGTATGGGGAGGAAGTGGGAATATGGCATTGGGATCAAGGATCATCTATTATTATATTGAATGGTGGAGCAGGCTTGAAGGGCCGAATGGCCCACTTCAGCTCCTAGTTTCTCCGTGAGGCACCTTGAGAAGGTGGAGAGGGAGATTTACCAGAAGACTGGTTCCATGGCTGAAGGATTTTAGCCACCAGGTTATGTTGAAGAAGCTGGGATATTCCCCTTGAAACAAAGAAGATCGAGGGGAGATTTGATGGAGAACAGTTGTTTCCAGTAGCTGTTTGTACAAGACCGAGGCTGAGGGACATTTATTGAAGGTTTTGGGCGAGTGAAGCAGGGAGATTCTGAAGAAAAACATTGTTACACAGAAAGAATGACCTGGATCTCTCTGCCCACGAAAGGTGATCAGAGCAGAGACCATCTACGATTGAAAAAGAAAATTAAAAGGGCAGTTGAAGGAAATGAGTTGGCACAGTGACTGGGATGGAGCAGGGAAATGGGTCTGATTGGATTGCTCCACAGAGAGCTGGCATGGACTCGATAGGCTGAATAGCCTGCGTGATGTAATGATTCAACAATTCTATGATTGGTTGTAGATTAGTGCAGGTCCTGTGCCTATCCTGCCCGATATGGCTGTGCCTATCCTGCCCGATAGAGCTGTGCTTGTCCTGCTCGATATGGCTGTGCCTATCCTGCCCGATATGGCTGTGCCTATCCTGCCCGATAGAGCTGTGCCTATCCTGCCCGATATGACTGTTCCTATCCTGCCCGATATGGCTGTGCCTATCCTGCCCGATATGGCTGTGCCTATCCTGCCCGATATGGCTGTGCCTATCCTGCCCGATATGGCTGTGCCTATCCTGCCCGATATGGCTGTGCCTATCCTGCCCGATATGGCTGTGCCTATCCTGCCCGATATGGCTGTGCCTATCCTGCCCGATATGGCTGTGCCTATCCTGCCCGATATGGCTGTGCCTATCCTGCCCGATATGGCTGTGCCTATCCTGCCCGATATGGCTGTGCCTATCCTGCCCGATATGACTGTTCCTATCCTGCCCGATATGGCTGTGCCTATCCTGCCCGATATGGCTGTGCCTATCCTGCCCGATAGAGCTGTGCTTGTCCTGCTCGATATGGCTGTGCCTATCCTGCCCGATATGGCTGTGCCTATCCTGCCCGATAGAGCTGTGCCTATCCTGCCCGATATGACTGTTCCTATCCTGCCCGATATGGCTGTGCCTATCCTGCCCGATATGGCTGTGCCTATCCTGCCCGATATGGCTGTGCCTATCCTGCCCGATCGAGCTGTGCCTATCCTGCCCGATATGACTGTTCCTATCCTGCCCGATATGGCTGTGCTTGTCCTGCTCGATATGGCTGTGCCTATCCTGCCCGATATGGCTGTGCCTATCCTGCCCGATATGGCTGTGCCTATCCTGCCCGATATGGCTGTGCCTATCCTGCCCGATATGGCTGTGCCTATCCTGCCCGATATGGCTGTGCCTATCCTGCCCGATATGGCTGTGCCTATCCTGCCCGATATGGCTGTGCCTATCCTGCCCGATATGGCTGTGCCTATCCTGCCCGATATGGCTGTGCCTATCCTGCTCGATATGGCTGTGCCTATCCTGCCCGATATGGCTGTGCCTATCCTGCCCGATATGGCTGTGCCTATCCTGCCCGATATGGCTGTGCCTATCCTGCTCGATATGGCTGTGCCTATCCTGCCCGATATGGCTGTGCCTATCCTGCTCGATATGGCTGTGCCTATCCTGCCCGATATGGCTGTGCCTATCCTGCCCGATATGGCTGTGCCTATCCTGCCCGATATGGCTGTGCCTATCCTGCCCGATAGAGCTGTGCCTATCCTGCCCGATATGGCTGTGCCTATCCTGCCCGATATGGCTGTGCCTATCCTGCTCGATATGGCTGTGCCTATCCTGCCCGATATGGCTGTGCCTATCCTGCCCGATATGGCTGTGCCTATCCTGCCCGATAGAGCTGTGCCTATCCTGCCCGATATGGCTGTGCCTATCCTGCCCGATATGGCTGTGCCTATCCTGCCCGATATGGCTGTGCCTATCCTGCCCGATAGAGCTGTGCCTATCCTGCCCGATATGGCTGTGCCTATTCTGCCCGATATGGCTGTGCCTATCCTGCCCGATATGGCTGTGCCTATCCTGCCCGATAGAGCTGTGCCTATCCTGCCCGATATGGCTGTGCCTATCCTGCCCGATATGGCTGTGCCTATCCTGCCCGATATGGCTGTGCCTATCCTGCCCGATAGAGCTGTGCCTATCCTGCCCGATATGGCTGTGTCTGTCCTGCCCGATATGGCTGTGCCAAATGTGCTGATCCAGGGGGTATTTGGGTAACGCCCTCTGAGCAGTGAACCATTTTATTGAGGGATTTTGTAGCTGCTTCTTATCTGTTTGTAATTCTGGAACTCAGTGCTGTGGTCTGATGACTTATGCACTCCCTGATCAGATCAATTCTATTGGTGTTGAGCCGGGCTTCCTGTCTCTGCCAATCGGGGTAGTGTAGATACCAGTCAGCTGCAGATCGGTTAGGCTGTGCTCTGTGTTGCTCCCAGGGTAACTGACCCCGTTGCTTTCTGCCAGGGAGGTGCTCCAGTAGAAGGGAAACAATGACAGACTTTGTGGAGACATTCCCACTGAAGCTGGTGGATATGGGGTTAAACTCTCATCCTTCAGCACCTCCCACAGATTACCTGCAAATTAAAGGAGAGATTAATTCTGTTTTGCAGTTTGAGCTTTCAACAATTATCCAATTCAAGTTTCGATACTGACTATTTTTGACTTTCTATGAAATTTGAAGTTACAAAGTTTTTAAAATGAATTAGTAAATTTTTAAAAATTAGTTACACAGAAATGAGTTACACAATGAGGAAGACCCCACCGCCCGACCCCAGACTCCACCGCTCGCCCCCAGACCCCGCTGCTCGCCCCCAAACCCCACCGCCCGCCCCCAGACCCCACTGCCCACTCCCAGACCCCACTGCCCATTCCCACCCCCTGCTCCCAGTCTGTTCAGTCCTCAGCCAGATCCCACTGCGCGCTCCCAGACCCCACCACGGGCTCCCAGACCCCACCACGCGCCCCCAGACCCCACCACGCGCCCCCAGACCCCACCGCGCGCTCCCAGACCCCACCACGGGCTCCCAGACCCCACCACGCGCCCCCAGACCCCACCACGCGCCCCCAGACCCCACCACGCGCTCCCAGACCCCACCGCGCGCTCCCAGACCGCACCACGCGCTCCCAGACCCCACCACGCGCTCCCAGACCGCACTGCGCGCTCCCAGACCCCACTGCACGCTCCCAGACCCCACTGCGCGCTCCCAGACCCCACCATGCGCTCCCAGACCCCACCACGCGCTCCCAGACCCCACCACGCGCTCCCAGACCCCACCACGCGCTCCCAGACCCCACCACGCGCTCCCAGACCCCACCACGCGCTCCCAGACCCCACTGCGCGCTCCCAGACCCCACTGCGCGCTCCCAGACCGCACCACGCGCTCCCAGACCCCACCACGCGCTCCCAGACCCCACTGCGCGCTCCCAGGCCCCACTGCGCGCTTCCAGACCCCACCACGCGCTCCCAGACCCCACCGCGCGCTC
The DNA here is from genome assembly GCF_047496885.1 of Scyliorhinus torazame. Lineage (NCBI taxonomy): Eukaryota > Metazoa > Chordata > Chondrichthyes > Carcharhiniformes > Scyliorhinidae > Scyliorhinus > Scyliorhinus torazame. Next base: position 223,767,025 of record NC_092718.1, read on the forward strand.
CCAGACCCCACCACGCGCTCCCAGACCCCATTGCGCGCTTCCAGACCCCACCACGCGCTCCCAGACCCCACCGCGCGCTCCCAGATCCCACCACGCGCTCCCAGACCCCACTGCGCGCTCCCAGACCGCACCACGCGCTCCCAGACCACACCACGCGCTCCCAGACCCCACTGCGTGCTCCCAGACCCCACTGCGCGCTCCCAGACCGCACCACGCGCTCCCAGACCCCACTGCGTGCTCCCAGACCGCACCACGCGCTCCCAGACCCCACCACGCGCTCCCAGACCCCACCACACGCTCCCAGACCCCACTGCGCGCTCCCAGACCCCACCACGCGCTCCCAGACCCCACTGCGCGCTCCCAGACCCCACCGCGCGCTCCCAGACCCCACCACGCGCTCCCAGACCCCACTGCGCGCTCCCAGACCCCACCACGCGCTCCCAGACCCCACCGCGTGCTCCCAGACCCCACTGCGCGCTCCCAGACCCCACCGCGCGCTCCCAGACCCCACCACGGGCTCCCAGACCCCACCACGCGGTCCCAGACCCCACCACGTGCTCCCAGACCCCACCATGCGCTCCCAGACGCCACCATGCGCTCCCAGACCCCACTGCGCGCTCCCAGACCCCACCGCGCGCTCCCAGACCCCACCACGCGCTCCCAGACCCCACTGCGCGCTCCCAGACCGCACTGCGCGCTCTCAGACCCCACTGCGCGCTCCCAGACCCCACTGCGCGCTCCCAGACCCCACTGCGCGCTCCCAGACCCCACCGCGCGCTTTCAGACCCCACCGCGCGCTCCCAGACCCCACTGCGCGCTCCCAGACCCCACTGCACGCTCCCAGACGCCACCACGCGCTCCCAGACGCCACCACGCGCTCCCAGACCCCACCGCGCGCTTCCAGACCCCACCACGCGCTCCCAGACCCCACCACGCGCTCCCAGACCCCACTGCGCGCTCCCAGACCCCACCACGCGCTCCCAGATGCCACCACGCGCTCCCAGACGCCACCACGCGCTCCCAGACCCCACCACGCGCTCCCAGACCCCACCACGCGCTTCCAGACCCCACCACGCGCTTCCAGACCCCACCACACGCTCCCAGAGCCCACCACGCGCTCCCAGAGCCCACCGCGCGCTTCCAGACCCCACCACACGCTCCCAGACCCCACCACACGCTCCCAGACCCCACCACGCGCTCCCAGAGCCCACCGCGCTCCCAGACCCCACCACGCGCTCCCAGACCGCACCGCGCGCTCCCAGACCCCACTGCGCGCTCCCAGACCCCACCACGCGCTCCCAGACCCCACTGCGCGCTCCCAGACTCCACCGCGCGCTCCCAGACCCCACCACGCGCTCCCAGACCCCACTGCGCGCTCCCAGACCCCACCACGCGCTCCCAGACCCCACCGCGCGCTCCCAGACCCCACTGCGCGCTCCCAGACCCCACCGCGCGCTCCCAGACCCCACCACGGGCTCCCAGACCCCACCACGCGGTCCCAGACCCCACCACGTGCTCCCAGACCCCACCATGCACTCCCAGACGCCACTGCGCGCTCCCAGACCCCACTGCGCGCTCCCAGACCCCACTGCGTGCTCCCAGACCCCACCACGCGCTCCCAGACCCCACTGCGCGCTCCCAGACCGCACTGCGCGCTCCCAGACCCCACTGCGTGCTCCCAGACCCCACTGCGCGCTCCCAGACCCCACTGCGCGCTCCCAGACCCCACCGCGCGCTTCCAGACCCCACCGCGCGCTCCCAGACCCCACTGCGCGCTCCCAGACCCCACTGCACGCTCCCAGACGCCACCACGCGCTCCCAGACGCCACCACGCGCTCCCAGACCCCACTGCGCGCTTCCAGACCCCACCACGCGCTCCCAGACCCCACCACGCGCTTCCAGACCCCACCACGCGCTTCCAGACCCCACCACGTGCTTCCAGACCCCACCACGCGCTCCCAGACCCCACCACGCGCTTCCAGACCCCACCACGCGCTTCCAGACCCCACCACGCGCTCCCAGACCCCACTGCGCGCTCGCAGACTGCACCACGCGCTTCCAGACCCCACCACGGGCTCCCAGACCCCACCACGCGCTTCCAGACCCCACCACGCGCTCCCAGACCCCACCACGTGCTCCCAGACCCCACCACGCGCTCCCAGACCCCACCACGCGCTTCCAGACCCCACTGCGCGCTCGCAGACTGCACCACGCGCTTCCAGACCCCACCACGCGCTCCCAGACCGCACCACGCGCTCCCAGACCCCACCGCGCGCTCCCAGACCCCACTGCGCGCTCCCAGACCCCACCACGCGCTCCCAGACCCCACTGCGCGCTCCCAGACCCCACCGCGCGCTCCCAGACCCCACCACGCGCTCCCAGACCCCACTGCGCGCTCCCAGACCCCACCACGCGCTCCCAGACCCCACCGCGCGCTCCCAGACCCCACTGCGCGCTCCCAGACCCCACCGCGCGCTCCCAGACCCCACCACGGGCTCCCAGACCCCACCACGCGGTCCCAGACCCCACCACGTGCTCCCAGACCCCACCATGCGCTCCCAGACGCCACCATGCGCTCCCAGACCCCACTGCGCGCTCCCAGACCCCACTGCGCGCTCCCAGACCCCACCACGCGCTCCCAGACCTCACTGCGCGCTCCCAGACACCACCACGCGCTCCCAGACCCCACCACGCGCTTCCAGACCCCACTGCGCGCTCGCAGACTGCACCACGCGCTTCCAGACCCCACCACGGGCTCCCAGACCCCACCACGCGCTCCCAGACCCCACCACGCGCTCCCAGACCCCACCACGCGCTTCCAGACCCCACCACGCGCTTCCAGACCCCACCACGCGCTCCCAGACCCCACCACGCGCTTCCAGACCCCACCACGCGCTCCCAGACCCCACCACGCGCTCCCAGACCCCACCACGCGCTTCCAGACCCCACCACGCGCTTCCAGACCCCACCACGCGCTCCCAGATGCCACCACGGGCTCCCAGATGCCACCACGGGCTCCCAGACCCCACTGCGCGCTTCCAGACCCCACCACGCGCTCCCAGACACCACCACGTGCTCCCAGACATCACCACGTGCGTCCAGACCCCACCACGCGCTCCCAGACGCCACCACGCGCTCCCAGACGCCACCACGCGCTCCCAGACATCACCACGTGCTTCCAGACATCACCGCGCGCTCCCAGACTCCGGTGCTGATGCCTTTCCTCCGAAGCAGCAGCATCAATGCCCTGCCCCGATGGTCCAGGTACCGACAGTCAGTATTGACATGCAGACACACACAGGGTTAACGTGAGGGTAAAGATTTACAAGATCAGAAGAAATAGTACAATAGGGCCATTCAGCCCTTTGAACTCGACCTGCCAGTCCAGAAGATCAGGAGATTCCCACATCATCTCCTTGGGCGGGACATTCAGGCCCTTCCTGCCAGTGAGACCTTCCGGTCCCCTCGACCCCCTCCCGGGGGTTCCCCAGCAGCAGGACGGGCCAATTGAGCAAAATTCCGTAGACATTGGTGGAACCGGAATATCTCACTGGCGGCAATTACAACCCTCCTCCACCGGGGGGCGGTGTGGATGGAAATATCCTGCCCCATATCATAGAATTTACAGTGCAGAAGGAGCCATTCAGCCCATCGAGTCTGCACCGGCTCTTGGAAAGAGCACCCCACTTAATCCCACGCCTCCACCCTATCCCCGTAACCCAGTAACCCCACCTAACCTTATGGACACTAAGGGCAATTTATCATGGCCAATCCACCTAACCTGCACATCACTGGACTGTGGGAGGAAACCGGAGCACCCGGAGGAAACCCACGCACACACGGGGAGGATGTGCAGACTCCGCACAGACAGTGACCCAAGCCGGGAATCGAACCTGGGACCCTGGAGCTGTGAGGCAGCAGTGCTAATCACTATGCTGCCCCATGGTGGCATATCTCTTCATTTCCTTAGTATCTTGAACATCTCATTCTTGAACATACTCAATAATTCAGCCTTCACAGCCTCTGGGGTCGGAAAATACAAAGATTCACAAGCCTCAGTTAAGAAATATTTACTCATCCCAGTTCTGAGCAGTCAAACCCTTACCCTGAGACTGATCGAGTGTTCCAGACGCCTCAGCCACGGGATAGACCCTCCCGGCCTCTCCTGTGTCAGGCCCCTTATGAATATTTCAGTGGGATCACCTGTCATTCTTCTAAACTCCAGGGAATATAGACTCTTCTACTCAACCTCTTCTCATAGGACTGTCCCTTATCCCTGGAATCAGTCTCGTAAACATTTGTTGTACTCCTCCCATACCAACAAGGTCGCAGGACCAAAACTGTTCACAGTACACCAGGTGTGATCTTACCAGAGCCTACACAATTCCAGAGGATGCAGTATCGTAGTGGAATTGCCACTGGACTAGTAATCCAGAGAGCCAGAGCAAGATCTGGGACCTGGGTTCAAATCCCACCATGGCAGATGGTGAAACTTGAATTCAATAAAAATCTGGATTAAGGGGCAGCACGGTGGCGCACTGGTTAGCACTGCTGCCTCACAGTGCTGAAGACCCGGGTTTGATCCCAGCCCCTGGTCACTGTGCGGAGTTTGCACCTTACCTGGTCTGGCCTACAGGTGACTCCGGATCTACAGCGGATCCACCCTCTGAAATGAAGCATTAAATGCTGGGCCAGGCAGCAATACTCACATTTATTCATTAAAATGAATAAAAAAAGACTTCCTTACTTTTTTGGTCCAACCCCTCCTTCACTATATGTACTTTTGCATGACGTATTATAAAGTGCAAAAAATGCCTCTGTTGTCATGTTTTGTGCTGTGATTTAAACAGACTGCTAGAAAATCTTGATCGAAAATTGGAAAAGGTTTCTGCTCCTGCTCCCCTCAATTGATTGTCAGCACTCTGCTTTGACATTAATATGTGACACAATTCTGTCCAGTCACTTTCAGGCAATGTAGATGGAAGCTTTTGTTATGACAGCTATTACCATCATGAATGCTTGGCTGGGTTTCAAAAGCTCTAAATGGCACATGAACCAAGAATGATTGAAACTTTTAAGTGGCTGTAATAACAGAGTATGCCTAGAATGTTTTTTTTTGTTTACAAACCTAATAGGCACTTACAATATTTCTTACACTGGAATACTTTATTTCTTCCAGTAACAATAATATTGGGTGTGATTCTCCATCGACCGATGCCGGAATCATGTAAGGAACCTTTTTAAATCCTTGTTTGACCCTGCTTTCCTTTTTTAATCCCTGTCTTGCTCACTGATATTTGCTGGCTGGTTTTCGCTAGCTGCTTTTACATAGACACATCGACGATAGGAGCAGGAGGAGGCCCTTCGAGCCTGCTCCGCCATTCATCACCATCATGGCTGATCATCCAACTCAATAGCCTAATCCTGCTTTCTCCCCATAGCCTTTAATCCCATTCTCCCCAAGTGCTATATCCAGCCGCCTCTTGAATATATTCAATGTTTTAGCATCAACTACTTCCTGTGGTAGTGAATTCCACAGGCTCACCACTCTTTGTGTGAAGAAATGTCTCCTTATCTCTGTTTGAAATAGTTCACCCTGAATCCTCAGGCTGTGACCCCTGGTCCTGGACACCCCCATCGTTGGTAACATCTTCCCTGCATCTACCCTGTCCAGTCCTGTTAGAATTTTATAATCTCTATGAGATCCCCCCTCATTCTTCTGAACTCCAGCGAGAACAACCCCAACCTCGTCAATCTCTCCTCATATGACAGTCGCGCCATCCCTGGAATCAGTCTGGTAAACCTTCGCTGCACTCCCTCGAGAGCAAGAACATCCTTCCTCAGGGAAGGAGACCAAAACTGCACACAATACTCCAGGTGTGGCCTCACCAAGGTCCTGTATAATTGTATAAACTACAGACTTTTTAACACCCCCCTCCCCCCCCCCGCTGCAAGCTGCTATTTGAACTGGCCCAAGGGGATTCCTCTCCGTGGTGTGTGGCATAGTCCCATGATGCAATCTTGATGGACGTGGCTAGCAGCCAATCAGCTCTTCTGAGATTCTACAATTTATCCCATTCTAGATTCTGATTGGTGAGCCCTTCAGAAGCTTCTGGAAGGAAGGTTGGGGGAAGGAACAATCTCCATTTTAATTCACTTCTGTTTAGATCTAGAATTCCAGCCAGTCTGGAATCTCTCTTTCGCCTCTCTGCCTGGTTTCCAGCCAACCTGTGAATGATCCACTGGAAGATAACGCAGATCTCTCTCAGCCGAGGGCTTGTGACCAAATACTTTCCTCTTTCTCACAACCTGGGAGCCGTGGGAAAGTAATAATTTCTGTTCTGATTGGCAACTGTGTGGCCAGAGCTCGGAATTCTCTCTCAGCTGCTGAATTCTTCCTGAGGGTTTCGGGTAAAGAGAGGGTGTGTTTGAAAACCCATTTAAAACCCTCATGTTGAGGACTGTAGATTTAGCTCAGTGAGGCCGAGGATCCATCTGGTGGATGTAAACTAGAATTACACAGACCAGAAAGGAATCTCTGTGAAAGCCCAGTTCTGTGGAAGTGAGGGTAACTTCCCAGAGGAAGCCTTACAGCCTGAGAGTTCTAATTAGAAACAAACCACCCAATGATTTCAACACATTACATTGTTGGAAGATTCCCCAACTACAAAGACTACCACCTCAGCAACGAAGATTTATCTCACGCCCTTTTAATCCCTGTTATTTTTGATCCTTTCCCTACCCCCAGACAGATACTAGAAGATCCAAAGCAACTGATGATTTCAAGACATTGCATCCTTGGAAGATTACCGACTACAAAGACTACCACTTCAGTTGCAAAGATTCATCACACCTCCTATTAATCTCTATTGTTTTTTAATCTTACCTAACCCCACCCCCTCCACCCCACTGTGTGTCTGTCTGGGTTGAGGGAGGGGTGGGGTTTGGGGAATAATTAGATTAACCGATCATTGTTCTATTATTACCATTTACATGTTTATCTCATCTCTTATTATAAATGAAAGGTTTTTTAAAAGTTTTACTTACAAATCTTGTGCCAATAAATCATTGGAGCAGAATGAGGATCAAAGATTTCAGGAACACACGCAGATGATTGGTTAATTCACTCACGTTGGGACTGCGGAGGCTGTGGGGCTGGAGGTGACCGCGCGCTCGCCCAGAGAGTCGGAACAATCTCGAATCGCGATCGGGCGGAGAATACGGCTTCAGCTGGAAATCAAGGTCAGCGCCGCGCGCTCAACGCCCTGGGGATGGAGAGCCCAACAGGCCGAGGAGGAGATGGGAAGGAGGCACCGCATGAGGCCTCGTGTACACCGGCAGTGCCTGTCGTTCGAGGACCTGCCGGACTGTGTGTGTCGCCGAAGACTCCGGCTAACCAGAGAGACCGTACGGCATATCTGCCGGATCATAGCGCACCTGGCACCGCGGGAGTTGGAGGAGGACACCCCCCATGGTCGTCAAGGTGACGGTCGCCTTGAACATTTACACCACAGGGTCCTTCCATGCACTGAGTAGGGACCCGTCTGGGATCTCCCAGACCTCGGTGCACAGGTCCATCCTCACCAGAGCGGAGGTCCTATATGTCTGCGCGGCTCAATACACCAAACTGAATATGGACTAAACCCACCAGGTTGCCCAGGCAGTGGGATTCGTCGCTATCACTGGGATGCCCAAGGTCCATGTGGTGATCAATGTCCCCCTACGAGCACCGCTGCATGATGGGGGTGACCTTCACAAACTGAAAGGGGTTCCACTCTCACAATGTTTAGTTGGTGTGTGCCCATCGGCTGCACATTGAGCACGTCTGTGCCCCCCATCCAGGCAGTGGGCACGCCACCTACACCCGGACACACTCGACAGAGCCGGACACCTGCCAGGTGCACCGCCGGCTGGGGGGGGCTGGATCCTAGGTGACGGGTTACCCACTGCGGTCGTGGCTGATGATGCCCATCCAGAGGACACAGACAACACTGACACACTCTACAAGAGGCCCATGCTGCTACCAGGAGCGTGATCGAGCGGTGCATCGGCATCCTGAAGGTGCGGGTTTAGTGCCTGGACCACTCAGCCTCCAATACAGCCCCAGGAGGGGGTCTTCCACATCGTGGCGGCCTCCTGCACCATCCACGGCATCGCGCAGCAGAGGGGCGACGGGCTGGAGGGTGAGGATAAATGCCAGGCACTGCACTGGGGCCATGCCCGTGTCCACCTCCAATACCCATACCCAGCCCCCCCCGATCCCACCCCATCTGCACCCAGCCCCCCCCCACCCGACACCCAGCCCCCCCACCCGACACCCAGCCCCCCCCACCCGACCCCCCGCCCCCCCCACCCGACACCCAGCCCACCCCCGACCCCACCCCATCTGCACCCAGCCCCCCGCCCCCCCACCTGACACCCAGCCCACCCCCGACCCCACCCCATCTGCACCCAGCCCCCCGCCCCCCCCCACCCGACACCCAGCCCACCCCATCTGCACCCAGCACCCCGCCCCCCCCCCCACCCGACACCCAGCACACCCCATCTGCACCCAGCCCACCCCTCAGACACTGGACACAGGCAGTTCGGAATGTTAGTGAAGAGGTGTTTATTGTGAGATATACAAGTATTGTGCCCCAGCGCCTGTCGCCAATCTGTGTGTTTCACTTGTGCCTACTTAACTCTACCTTTTTAACCTTGCAAGGCCTATAACTCCATCTAGGTGGGTCCCCAAGGGGTACATTGGCTGTGGCGGTGGCCTGCTGCGTCCCTGCCCTGCGACCCCTTTGGTGGCTGTCCTCTGGAGTGGACGGGCCCGGAAGGTCCCAGCACTCTTCCGGGTGTCACAGGTGCCACTCTGTTCTGCCCGCTGCCCACCAGATGCGGCAGGAACAGGTGGCGGGGATGCAGAGGCACTGAGGTGTTCCAGAACCCCCCTGCAGGACTCACCGGCACGGGTCACATCACCTCCTCCTCCCTCGGGGCGCCCAATGGCCCCCGGGCGATTCCTTGGGACGGGGGCGCAGCTGGAGCGAGCTCCGGGGGCTCTCCCGCCACATGACGTTGCCAGTCCTGGAAGCCCGCTCCTGTCTCGACCAGAGTCTCAATGCTCACAGCCATGGGGCACAGGGACTCTGCCACATCCCTCTGGGACTGGCTTATGCCAGGCCAATGTTCTCGATGCCCGCAGCCATGACCCGTTGTGATTGGCCCAATCTCTGGAGCACTTCTGCAATGTCCATGTGACCTGGCCGACCTGTCCTGGGAATTGGCCACTGCCCCAGGCCTTGGACATCAGGACCCGTGACCGATATCTTTGTACCCAGAGGCCCCCGCTGTGGATACCACCTGTGGGGTGTCGACCCCTCCTGTAGTCCTCGGCTCCGTGTCTGCATCTCCAACTTTGATGGGATCGCCCTTTCCAGAAGCCCCCCATCTGGACAGCAGCTAATCCCTGGGGTTGGGCCTTCCGACCGTCCGCCCCCTCGGGGGTTCCAACCTCCATCTGATGTACCTCAGCATGTGTGCATTGTGCACAGATTGTACCCCAGGAGTCTCTTCACTGCAGTGCCCAGCTGAGGTGAGTGTCTCTGGGATGGTGACGGGTGTCAGTGACAGCTGTGATGGGTTGTTGGTGTCGTACCCAGCCTAGTGCTCCAAGGGTGGTGCGGGGTGTTGCGGCTGGGGGCAAGGGACACCAGCAGGCCCCACCCTGTTGCCAGGTGGTCCTGCAAGACAGAAGACAAGACGCGTTGTTAGATTGCGGGTAGGCGTGTTGTGTGGGGGGGGGGGGGTGGACACACGTGCCAGAGGGATATCGCAATTCTTCGGGGGCTAGCTTGGACCTCCGCCTGGGTGACTGCCCGCTCCCCAACCCCAGCGACCAGGTCCATCGCCCTCTGATCTGCGACGGTGAAGGGCCGCAGGTCCGGCGGGCCCCCTCCCGTCTTCTCCCACTGCCTGCGGTTCTGGGCCGCCTTCCGCTGGGGGGACAGTTAATGCAGAGTGTGAGACACTCGGACACGGGAAGCACAGGGGTCCACGGCTAATGGCCTGTGTCTGCAGGGCACCCGGCCATGGCAGGCGGTATGGGTGTGGCATCTGATGCGGGATGGGGTGCGAGTGGCCCACCGGCGGGTGGGATTCAATCGCCCTCGAGGAGTGGAGGGCCGGGGGGGGGGCTTCGGGTGTGTTGCATGGGGCAAGGTGGTGGTGGTGACTCACCCTGGCTGGCCTGGGGATTGCCCATCCTCATCCAGCACTGCCCACCGGTCCACCTGTTGGTGATTGGGTGAGGGATGTGGGGTGTGTGGGACGGTGGTGGTGCCAGGGGCACGGAGCTGGTGACTCACCCTGGCCACCCCGAGGAGGTCGTACAGTTTCTTCCTGCACTGCTGACCGATCCTGGCGGTGGGGCCCACGGCGCTCATGGCCTCTGCCACCTGCGCCCAGGCGCAGTGGACGTCGGCGGGTGGCAGCCTCCTTCCCACCGGGGAACAGGATGTCCTGATTCTCCTCCGTGGCGTCTCCAGCTATCGGTGAACCTCAGTGCCGCTCTTTGCGGTGGCACCTTCGTGGCTGGAATGTGAGTGTGTGGGGAGTGGAGAGTTTCAACGTGGCTGCAGCTGTCAGGCTCTCGAGTGCCAACCCCGGCCCCGGCGAATCACACGGTGGCGTGCGTTGGAATCGCACTCGATCCACGTGGCGCTGGTGCTGGCCCGTTAACCTGAATGGCTTTGGGACCACTGCCGACATCGGGACTGTAGAACACCCGCGATTCAGTCCCCGCGTCACCACTAAGCCTCCCAAACGGAGAATTCTGCCCGTTCTGTTTGAATTCAGGGTTTTATTAGCTTGTTATAGGTTTATTTTTTGTTCAATGATTTTAAGATAATTGCCTGGTTCCTGAGGACTGTACATACTGCACCCTGGGCGAGCGGTTATGGAGGATACCAGGCTGGCATGGGGTATTTGAGGGGCATGTGGGTTGAATGGAGGCTGAGGGGGAATGGGTGATCTGGGGGCATGAGGTGGCAAGAGTACGTTGAGGGGTATGGGATGGCATGACAGGCCCGCCTCATGTGGTTTGCAAACTCCCCCCCTGTGAAAAGGAAAATCCCAGGGTCATACATAGGTCAGGTGTGCAAAATTGAGGGGCAGCACGGTGGGGCAGTGGTTAGCACTGCTGCCTCACGGCGCCGAGTCCCAGGTTCGATCCCGGCTCTGGATCACTGTCCGTGTGGAATTTGCACATTCTCCCCGTGTCTGCGTGGGTTTCGCAAGGCTAGGTGGATTGGCCACGCTAAATTGTCCCTTAATTGGATAAAATTAATTTATTTTTAAAAAGGTGTGCAAAATTGCGGAAGTTTGGTTTTCCCCAAGCCCACGTGAAAAGCCAAGCCCTCGAATCCCTCTGCCAGTTTACTCGCCGGAGAGCTTTTGTCAGTAACGTTGAGTACATTAGCCTCCATTTCCTCACCTAAATCCATAGAATCCCTACAGTGTAGGAGGCCATTCAGCCCATCAAGTCTGCACCAACACTCTGAAAGAGCACCCCACCCAGGCCCACTCCCTCTCCCTATCCCTGTAACCCCACCTAACCTGCACATTCCTGACACTAAGGGGCAATTTAGCATGGCCAATCTACCTAACCTGCACATCTTTGGAGTGAGGGAGGAAACCGGAGCTCCCGGAGGAAACCCACGCAGACACGGGGAGAACGTGCAGACTCCGCACAGTCACCCAGTGCTAGAATTGAACCCGGGTCCCTGGCGCCGTGAAGCAACAGTGCTAACCGCTGTTCCATTGATTTCGAGAGGGTAAATGGCTGAGGCTATGGTAGTTACCTGCCAAACCAAAAAAACACACATTTATCCCTACTCTGATTAACAGACAAAAGAGAATCCTCAGTCCACACTAATATATTACCCCCATCCTATCAACCCGAATTTTGTGTAATAACCTCTGGTGTGGCAATTTGCTGAAAGTTTTTGAGAATCTCGTGGTCAGACTGCTGATTCTCAGTAAAACCAGCTTCGTGAGGGGAAATCAGTGTCCAGCTGTCCAGTGAGAATAAATACCCTGAGTGCAGCTGACACCGACGGAAAGATTCAAGGTGCCATTATTTACTGGAATAATAAGTTAAACGTTAGATTTACAGGAGACAGTAAATGTATAAAACATTAAGTCAGGCACAGGTGGTTATTTAAATTTATTATTTATTTGTACCAGTGTCCTGATAGAGATCTCTAAAATTATGAAGGAGTTTGATAGAGTCGACCGAGAAAATGTTTCCGTTCTTGGGGGAGACCAGAATTAGGGGCTATAAATACAGCATAGTTATTTGTAAATCTAATAGAGAATTCAGGAGAATGTTCTTCAATTAAAGAAAGGCAAGAATGCAGCTTACTCTTAAATAGTTGAGGAGAATAACATACTTGCATTTTAGGCAGCAGGGTGACACAGTGGTTAGCACTGCTGCCTCACAGCGCCAGGGACCCGGGTTCAACTCTGACCTAGAGGTGACTGTCTGTGCGGAGTCTGCACGTTCTCCCCGTGTCTGCGTGGGTTTCCTCCGGGTGCTCCGGTTTCCTCCCAAGTCCAAAGATGGGCAGGTTAGGTGGATTGGCCATGATAAATTACCCCTAGGTGGGGTTACGGAGATAGGGTGGGGGATTGGGCCGAGGTAGGGGGCTCTTTCAGATGGTCAGTGCAGACTCGATGGGCCGAATGGCCTCCTTCTGCACGGTAGGGATTCTATGATTAGTACATGAGGGAAAAAGAAATCAAAGGAGATGCTGATAGGCTGAGATGAAAAGGGGAGGGAGGCTTGTGTGGAGCAGAAGTACTAGCAGGGGGTAGTTGGCTGAATGGTCTTGTTTCTGAGCTGGACAAGCTATATAATTATATGCAAGTTAAAGATAAATGGATTAAGGTCAAACGGTTCTCGTTTCTAGGCTAAATCTGAAGCAGGGACAAGAATCAAAACAGATTTTAACATTTCCAACTCAATCTTCAACAGATATGTTTCAACCTGCAAATCAATAAGAGACAGAATGGAACTGCCCAGTTATTGAGTCCAGTCGTTTGAACAATTTACCAGTGATTGAGAGAGTTGTTTATTAGCTGTTGAATTTTCTCTGACGTAATAAACTGAGTAGCAATTTTCAGTGATGCACTTGTAACAATTCCTCTTGGCATATTTTAACCTTTAACCCTGGGTTAGGGAAATAGAGCGGAAGCTCAACACTAAGTATTAAGCAGTTAGATGAAGGTAGAGCCAGTTATAATCTTTCTACATTTTGGTGAAGCTAAGACTCTGTAATATGAAATAAAATGAAATCACAGAATGTTAACACCGCATCAAAATTATTAAAGCTACATAGACTTCCATTATAAATCTCAACATCGCCTTTATAACAGGAACTGTCTACATTCTGAGACTTTACTATTTGTAATTATAAGTGCTGATGTTGCATTAAAACAAGAATTGTAATATGGTAACATGGGCCGGCACGGTGGCACAGTGGGTTAGCACAGCTGCCTCACGGCACCGAGGACCCGGGTTCAATCCCGGCTCTGGGTCGCTGTCCGTGTGGAGTTTGCACATTCTCCCCGTGTCTGCGTGGGTTTCACCCCCACAACCCAAAGATGTGCAGGATAAGTGGATTGGCCACGCTAAATTGCCCCTTAATTGGAAAAAAAAAGAATTGGGCACTTTAAATTTAAAAAAAAATACGGTAACACACCCCAGGGCCATCATTGAACAAATATCGATAGATCGGCTTCAGATATATCAGGACAGGTGAGCAAGACAGAGAGTTAGGTTTTAAGGTGCATCTTAAAGGTGGGAAGAGAGGCGGAAAGGTTTAGGAAGGAAAATCTAGAGACAAAAAGAGAAAAGTATTATGTTACGAAGTCACATTGGCCTTCCTGAAAGTGAACCCTCGGAAGGCGACGGGCCCGGACGGGATCCCTGGTCGTGCACTCAGAGCCTGCGCGGACCAGCTGGCAGAGATATTCATGGACATCTTTAACCTGTCCCTACTCCACTCCAACGACCCCACCTGCTTCAAGAAGACTACCATCATACCGGTACCAAAGAAGAACCAGGCAACGTGCCTCAATGACTACCGACCAGTGGCCCTGACTTCAATTGTAATGAAGTGCTTCGAGAGGTTGATCATGAAGCGCATCACCTCCATACTCCCAGACGCCTTGATCCACTGCAATTCGCTTACCGCTGCAACCGGTCCACATCAGACACCATTTCCCTGGCCCTACCTACACTCATCCCTAGAGCATCTCAAAAACAAGGACTCCTACATTAGACTCCTATTTATTGACTACAGCTCCGCCTTCAACACCATAATCCCAGCCAAGCTCATATCAAAGCTCCAAAACCTCGGACTTGGCTCCCCACTCTGCAACTGGATCCTCGATTTTCTGACCAACAGACTGCAATCAGTAAGAATGAACAACAACACCTCCTCCACAATAGTCCTCAACACCGGGGCCCTGCAAGGCTGCGTACTTAACTCCCTACTCTACTCCCTGTACACACACGACTGCGTTGCAAAACTTGGTTCCAACTCCATCTACAGGTTTGCTGATGATACGACCATAGTGGGCCGGATCTCGAACAACGATGAGTCCGAGTACAGAGGGAGATAGAGAACCTAGTGGAGTGGTGGAGCGACAACAATCTCTCCCTCAATGCCAGCAAAACTAAAGAGCTGGTAGTTGACTTCAGGAAGCAAAGTACTGTACACACCCCTGTCAGCATCAACGGGGCCGAGGTGGAGATGGTTAGCAGTTTCAAATTCCTAGGGGTGCACATCTCCAAAAATCTGTCCTAGTCCACCCACGTCGACGCTACCACCAAGAAAGCACAACAGCGCCTATACTTCCTCAGGAAACTAAGGAAATTCGGCATGTCCACATTGACTCTTACCAACTTTTACAGATGCACCATAGAAAGCATCCTATCGGGCTGCATCACAGCCTGGTATGGCAACTGCTCGGCCCTGGACCACAAGAAACTTCAGAGAGTCGTGAACACCGCCCAGTCCATCACACGAACCTGCCTCCCATCCATTGACTCCATCTACACCTCCCGCTGCCTGGGGAAAGCGGGCAGTATAATCAAAGATCCCTCCCACCCGGCTTACTCACTCTTCCAACTTCTTCCATTGGGCAGGAGATACAGAAGTCTGAGAACATGCACGAACAGACTCAAAAACAGCTTCTTCCCCACTGTCACCAGACTCCTAAATGACCCTCTTATGGACTGACCTCATTAACACTACACCCTGTATGCTTCATCCGATGCCAGTGCTTATGTAGTTACATTGTATATGTTGTGTTGCCCTATTATGTATTTTCTTTTATTCCCTTTTCTTCTCATGTACTTAATGATCTGTTGAGCTGCTCGCAGAAAAATACTTTTCACTGTACCTCGGTACACGTGACAATAAACAAATCCAATCCAATCCAACAGGAAAGTTAACAGCCACCAAAACACAAGTATTATTGAGTAAACAGGTGTGAAATGATAGCTGAGGCCTGAGGCCAGCACTCTGCTCTCAACTCTGAAATCTAAAGTCCCTTCAAGGTCGTGGTTATAAGGGGACACTTCAATCTCTTGTCCACCAATTTGAACCTCGTTAACAGGCAGGTTGTCACTAAGTGGCTATCTGCCCTAAATTGGTTACTGAGTAGGAGCATACAAATGTTTGGCTGAAAATGTGATTGTAATCGTGGTTTGACACAAGGCTTAGTTCTCAGTACATCCATCCAAAATACAACTTTAACATATTTTTAAACTTCTACCTAAAACTGTCCCCATGGAGCTTCCTGTCCCCATTGTCCCAATTGTTGCTGCTGTTACCAATTGTCAGAATCTCACCCAAACGCCCTTTCTTTCTGCTACGATCATCGACATTGAGTGTTGGGATATTTGATCCTGGATTCCAATGACTATTCATTGGACAGTGACCAGGAACAGTAATAGTCCCAGAATGGGGGACATTGATAGATATCTACAATTTCCATTGTCATCCCCATTGAGATCAATTAAGCACAAGGATAATGAGCTGGGGGCTTGAGAGGCTTACCTTGAAGTTCAAAGTCTACAAGACTCGGATTGAGTGCATCTATATCAGTGCTGCTGTCTCCTTCTACAAGGAGGTCGTGTATATCCTTGGCCAGGGAGTTCTCTGTTAGCAGCTGGCTGCTGATATCAGGGATTTTGTGAACCGGTGTTTTCTGTCCTGGGACAGGAGAGTCTTGAGTGGAGTCGGTTTGCCTTGTGGTTTGGCTGTAGAGATAAGGCTGACAAAGTTGAGGTTGTGTTATTGAATGATTCGAGCAGTCCTGGTCAGTGTCCGCCTGCACTCTGAGCTCACTGTAGGGATGAAGGGGAGAATGGGAAACTGCACATGGAGATTGAAAGTGTCCCAGATGCTGGGAGTGGGACTGGTCCTGAATGTGCCGCGGAGATAATGGGGTTGGTGAATAGAGAGAAGGTGATGCCATCATTGAGGACTTTGTTCTATCGGATTTTTCTCCAATCAATCTTTCCAGTTCATCTGTCAAAATAATTTTGAATTTAAATGATTAACATTACACAGTGCAAATCTACAGTGTCCAGTTACTTGCTGGTCACTCACACGTTACTCAGTTATCTCCTTAATTGGCTGTCAAGTTTCCTACTTTACACTTTATTTTCTCTAAAGCACTTTGGAATTTCTAAGTTTATAAAAGGTGCTATAGAAATGCAAGTATTTCTTCAGCAAAGTAAAATACTGCAGATGCTGCAAAGGCAGCAGATGTGACCGCCTGTCTGTGTCAGTTTGTCTATGGAGGCAGCCTGATATGGAGCCCCACTAAGTAAACCCACATCATATATAAACCATCATAGATTATCATAGAATTTACAGTGCAGAAGGAGGCCATTCGGCCCATCGAGTGCACCGGCTCTTGGAAAGAGCACCCTACCCAAGGTCAACACCGCCACCCTATCCCCATAACCCAGTAACCCCACCCAACACTAAGGGCAATTTATCAAGGCCAATCCACCTAACCTGCACATCTTTGGACTGTGGGAGGAAACCGGAGCACCCGGGGGAAACCCACGCAGACACGGTGAGGATGTGCAGACTCCGCACAGACAGTGACCCAAGCCGGAATCGAACCTGGGACCCTGGAGCTGTGAAGCAATTGTGCTATCCACAATGCTACCGTGCTGCCCACCAGGGTGCGGAGTTAACTACACTGGCGGCACATCAATGCCTACTTGCCTGGTTTAGCCATGCTTTTCCTCACAGCCCCAGGATCTTTCCTCCTCCACTTCTGCAGCTCCTCTTGCATCTTCTGGATCTTGGTGGGGTTCAGGGTCCACAGACATCCTTTTCTAGAAGCTCCCCCAGACTTGTTCTCCACTTTCTCAAAACACTTATTCAGAGACAGGTTGTGTCGCACCGAATTCTTCCATCCATCTGGTGCGGTCTGCAACAAGAATAAATATTTTATTTAACACTTTCTGAAGACCTTTTACTGTTGGTGATATCAGTTCAACAGGAGATGGTCATCCTCTGGGATATTCAGTATTTTCGAACCCAGAACACATTGTTCACCACCACAGCAAAGCCCAATCTCGTTCTCACTCTACATCTCCAAACACAAGCCCTTTCCCACTGGTAGGTGTTGATTATGGTGACCAGCTCCAGGTGAGGAGGGATGCCGGAGCTTTCAGGTTACCAGTCCGAAGAGGAGAACTCCGTGAGCTTGTACATTTGTGTCATTCACATGTGCAAACCTCCAACATTAAACACGGGAAAAACGGCACCATCCTGGCCTCATCCCAAGGACATGTTGTAAGCGCCCTTCCTGTTTATTTCCTTTGTTTCCATTTATTTTATTATTTTTGGTCTTTGGACTCATAATCGGGTTGTGCCTTTAAGCAGAAGCGTGCTTGCCAGGACAGTGTGTTGCCAGGGTTTACATTTTGGAGCGGGGAAACCAGACTCGTCATGCTGAGTGAATTGAGCGAATCTTAGGAACCGGTTTTGGAGGAAATTGGTTCGATTGGCTAATTGGCAACCAGTGGGTTGGCCAGGGACCGTGTCCTGCCCGACAACAGTCAGCGATTGGTTCCTGCTAGGTGGTCTTTTTTAGAGAAAACCTGCCAGAAGCCTCTGGGCCCTCGAGGAAGAGGAGCTGAGTTTCTCCCTCTCTATGCTGCAGGATGCCCGCTGTGAAGATCATTACAAACTGAGGGAAAAGAAATAACCCAACTAAAGGCCTAACCTTGAGAAAGAAACTAACTGGGAAACATCCATCTGAATCAAAGATCCTTATCCGTTTATTTTATTATTTCTCTTCCCTTTCCCTCAGTGCTATTTGTCTGTGTGTGTGTGTGTGTGTGTGTGAGTGAGTGTGAGTCAGTGTGAGTCTGTGTGAGTGTGTGTGAGTGTGAGTGTGTGTGAGTGTGTGTGTGAGTGTGTGAGTGTGTGTGAGTGTGTGTGTGAGTGTGAGTGTGTGTGTGAGTGTGAGTGTGTGTGAGCGTGTGTGTGAGTGTGAGTGTGTGAGTGTGTGTGAGTGCGTGTGAGCCTGTGAGTGTGTGTGAGCCTGTGAGTGTGTGTGTGTGTGAGTGCGTGTGTGTGAGTGTGTGTGAGTGTGTGTAAGTGTGTGTGAGAGTGTGTGAGCCTGTGAGTGTGAGTGTGTGTGAGTGTGTGTGAGCCTGTGTGAGTGTGAGTGTGTGTGTGAGTGTGAGTGTGAGTGTGTGAGTGTGTGAGTGTGAGTGAGTGTGTGAGTGTGTGAGTGTGTGTGAGTGTGTGAGTGTGAGTGAGTGTGTGTG